>NC_060177.1:69222653-69232653 GCF_021184085.1 Oncorhynchus gorbuscha
CTAGACTAGAGACTAGGCTGCTACTAGAGACTAGACTAGACTAAAAACTGCTACTAAAGTCTAGAGACTAGAACTGCTACAAGAGACTAGACTAGAGACTAAGATGCTACTAGAGAAGAGACTAGAGACTAGGCTGCTACTAGAGACTAGACACTAGGCTGCTACTAGAGACTAGACTAGAGACTAGGCTGCTACTTGAGACTAGAAGAGAATAGACTAGAGACTAGGCTGCTACTAGAGACAATACTAGACTAGATAGTAGGCTGCTACTAGAGACTAGACTAGATACTAGGCTGCTACTAGAGACTAGACTAGATACTAGGCTGCTACTCGAGACTAGACTGGAGACTAGGCTGCTACTAGAGACTAGAGACTAGCCTGCTACTAGAGACTAGACTAGAGACTAGGCTGCTACTAGAGACTAATCTCTGTAATTAATATTACCTGATTAAGCTAATCGTGTAAATGTAATTAACTAGAAAGTCGGGGCAACACGAAATAACGTTTATAGAGCTGTTATCTTTCAAGTAAACTCTTAAAGACCTAGTAATCTTTTACATCAGTAGCAGTCAATATTTAATCGTCGCTTTACTCAGTCTCATCTGAAAGTTGTAAATTCTTGGTTATCTTCACGAACCCTGGCTAACAAGTTGAATCAGCAATACAACATTTGGTTTAATTATTTATTTACTAAATACCTAAATAATCACACAGAATTACATCTACACAGAATGGATCATACTGTATATTGATTACAAATAATGTCATAAAGGAAAAGTTCCCTAGCGGATGGAACAGATATGACGGCTGGTAACACAAAGAAAGGGGTTGGGTTTTGAATGAAAGCGTGGGAAGACTAAGGAACAAAAATATTTTGTGTCTCTATTGGGCCGTACGTAGCTATGCTATCGTAAATACAGTATCTTATGCATTCTAAATAACCATCCATTTGAAAAAGGGAAATGCAATAAATATTTACTCTGAGCTGCGCTTCAGTAGATTGGTCATAGATAGAAGACGGGGTGGTCCAGCATGGATCTCTGGTCCTCTGAAGAATGTCTAGTGGTGAACTGGAGCGTGGTAGAATGGATACTCTGTCCGTCCTCTCCTAGGCCACATTTAGTGCGGTTTCACTTCTTTAGTGAATAGATGAATAGAGTTAAAAGTTCATACGAAGTTGCCATGCTATATGCTCATGCTATATTCTGGCTGGTATAATCGAAATTCATCCTTCCTGCGTGTAGGTCGTCACCTTCACGTTGAGATTCGATGCTAACTTCATTAGGTTCCGGTCGTTCAACCAGAGCTCACGCTGAGGTTGGCTTAGTTCTGTAGATGGTCTTTGTCCTTTCAACGTGGGGGCCGCAAGTCCTCACGTCCTTGGAACAGGAAGTTGAATTTTTGGGTTTATATAGTGGTGAAAAGAAGGGCTTGTTTCATAGTTTACAACCCATGTCTGTTCACTTGGTTGGGGCCTCTGAGTAAACAGAGTGGTGTTCTTATGACAAACCTTTGTCTCATTAAGAAGCAAAACATTACATTTAATCTTTTCACAAATAGTTTCATATTTAAACATTTAAAATTGCACAACAATTCAATCTGCATCTGATAACTAGAATGTGTAGATTTTCCAAGAGACAGTTTATGTTGTCCTATCATCAGTCATCATGTCAACTGATCTGACATCATAGTCATTAAGTACCAATGCATATTTTCAACTGGTTGGATTACCGAAATATGGTTCCGTTTCCCATCTTTTGATGTTCCCAGAATCTCTATGCTAACAAAGGGCTTTTCAAGAGTTAATTCTATAGAGTAAAGAGAGAGAAACAGAGGGGGGTATTTATGGCGGTCATAAACCTCCCTCATCAGGCCAATGTCATGACACTAGGTTGTTACTACAGACTAAACTGCTACTAGAGACAACACTAGACTAGAGAACTAGAGACTAGTCTGAAATAAAGATCCAACAGCAATACTGAAATAAGACTGAAATAAGATGAATGAATATGAGAGAGAGAGAGAGAGAGAGAGAGAGAGAGAGAGAGAGAGAGAGAGAGAGAGAGAGAGAGAGAGAGAGAGAGAGAGAGAGAGAGAGAGAGAGACAGAGAGCGAGACAACAGGTAGCCACCAGAGGGCACTACGAGGTATATACACTTTTTAGAGGAGAGGAAGAGAAATGGAAATAATAGGAGAGGAGGAAGAGAGAGAAGGAAGAAGAGGAAAGGAGATGATTGGAAGAAAGGAAGAGATAGATACATTAGATAAGAAGAGATAGATACATTTGAGGAGATGGTGGAGGGGTGAAAAATAGGAGGGGGAATGATGAAAAGTGAAAAGATGGAAAGGCCTCTATAGACCATAGGAATCTGGGTCACACACACACACACACACACACACACACACACACACACACACACACACACACACACACACACACACACACACACACACACACACACACACACACACACACACACACACACACACACACACACACACACACACACACACACACACACACACACATCATTGAAACAGTGTCTGTCTGTGTGTTCAGAGTGAGCCAGTGTGGAGTGTGACTTTGTCATGGATTTACTGACACCTCCGCTCTGCATGAGATGACACGAGTGGGACAGATGTGCTGTGTAGTATATTAGCAAGCGTTTCTCAGAGCGAAGCAAAAGTTTGTCACAATGTCAACACATACACACACACACACATAAATCTCTGTGTTTAACAGACAGAAGCTTCATAGCCTCCTCAACAATCACATGCATAAATCAGGCATAAATGGTTCGGTGGCCCCGTCACACGTCTCCAACTGTTAGCTGTCAGGGAGAGAGGGGAGAGTGGGAGAGGGGTAGAGAAAAAGAAAGGGAGAAAGGGGGAGAGTGGGAGAGGGGTAGAGAAAAAGAAAGGGAGAGTGGGAGAGGGGTAGAGAAAAAGAAAGGGAGGGAGGGAGAGAGTGGGAGAGGGGTAGAGAAAAGAAAGGGAGAAAGGGGGAGAGTGGGAGAGGGTAGAGAAAAAGAAAGGGAGAGAGGGGGAGAGTGGGAGAGGGGTAGAGAAAAAGAAAGGGAGAAAGGGGGAGAGTGGGAGAGGGTAGAGAAAAAGAAAGGGAGAGAGGGAGAGAGTGGGAGAGGGGTAGAGAAAAAGAAAGGGAGAAAGGGAGAGAGTGGGAGAGGGGTAGAGAAAAAGAAAGGGAGAGTGGGAGAGGGGTAGAGAAAAAGAAAGGGAGGGAGGGAGAGAGTGGGAGAGGGGTAGAGAAAAGAAAGGGAGAAAGGGAGAGAGTGGGAGAGGGGTAGAGAAGAAGAAAGGGAGAGAGGGAGAGAGTGGGAGAGGGGTAGAGAAAAAGAAAGGGAGAGAGGGAGAGAGTGGGAGAGGGGTAGAGAAAAAGAAAGGGAGAAAGGGAGAGAGTGGGAGAGGGGTAGAGAAAAAGAAAGGGAGAGAGGGAGAGAGTGGGAGAGGGGTAGAGAAAAAGAAAGGGAGAGAGGGAGAGAGTGGGAGAGGGGTAGAGAAAAGAAAGGGAGAGAGGGAGAGAGTGGGAGAGGGGGTAGAGAAAAAAGAAAGGGAGAGAGGGGAGAGTGGGAGAGGGGTAGAGAAAAATAAAGGGAGAGAGGGAGAGAGTGGGAGAGGGGTAGAGAAAAAGAAAGTGACAGAGGGGAGAGTGGGAGAGGGGTAGAGAAAAATAAAGGGAGAGAGGGAGAGAGTGGGAGAGGGTTAGAGAAAAATAAAGGTAGAGAGGGAAAGAGTGGGAGAGGGGTAGAGAAAAAGAAAGTGACAGAGGGGAGAGTGGGAGAGGGGTAGAGAAAAATAAAGGGAGAGAGGGAGAGAGTGGGGGAGGGGTAGAGAAAAATAAAGGGAGAGAGGGAGAGAGTGGGAGAGCATTCAAATAGAGACGTCACAACAGTAAAATGTTAATTCAAAGAATAAACATCTGCCTCTATCTACTATTATCCTGACTACATTATTGTGGAAGAAACTGTATTTCAATCAAAATATTATTGTATTGGGGCCTCCCAGGTGGCGCAGTGGTCTAGGGCACTGCATCGCAGCGCAAGCTCTGCCACCAGAGACCCTGGGTTTGCGCCCAGGCTCTGTCGCAGCCGGCCGCGTCTGGGATGTCCGCGACGCACAATTGGCCTAGCGTCGTTAGGGAGGGCTTGGCCGGTAGGGGTGTCCTTGTCTCATCGTGCACCTGCGACTCCTGTGGCGGGCCGGGCGCAGTGCAAGCTAACCAAGGTCACCAGGTGCACGGTGTTCCCTCCGACACATTGGTGCGGCTGGCTTCTGGGTTGGATGCGCTGTGTTAAGAAGCAGTGCGGCTTGGTTGGGTTGTGTTTCGGAGGACGCATGACTTTCGACCTTCGTCTCTCCCGAGCCCATACGGGAGTTGAAGCGAAGAGACAAGACTACTAATAATTGGATACTACGAAATTGGGGGGGAAAAGGGGGTATTCAAAAATAAATAAAATAAAAATATCATTGTATTATTGTATCCTTCACAGAATAATAAAGGCTGAATCTTAGAGGAATAGTCGGAAAAGAAAAAACTACAGTTGAAAGATTATGATAATAATTTCAAGATGCTTAACAGTCGCTGGTATAAACAAGACATTACTAATCTGTCTGCTATTTGACATTCTATATATCTCTCTGTCTCTCTCCCCCTCTTTCTTTCTTTCTTTATTTCTTTTTCTTTCTTTCTCTTTCTTTCTCCCTCTCTTTCTCTCTCCCTCTATTTCTCTCTCCCTCTATTTCTCTTGCTTGCTTTCACTCTAGCTCTCTCTCCTGCTCTCTCTCATTGACACAGGATCCTGGTTGCCTGGAGGTTTTGTTTAATAAGTCAAAACATTGGCAGGCAGAATAGCATTTTTAAGTTCCTATTTCAAAGTGCTTTTCCCTTTCTGGCTCGTGGTGAAAAGATTTAGAGCTATCACTCATGCGTCCCTGACCAGGACAATGATGCTGTCAGAGACACACTAACGATGAGAAGATTCTGTAGATCGGATACAGTACGACTTATGATGTTTGGTTCCTTCCCACTTCATCTCCAGAGCATTGGGGAAAGTGTATCTAACAGACAAACCAAAGGTTCTCTGTGTTGTATGAAAGTATTACATAAGAGATTGTGAGGCCATTGAAGCACTGAAGTACTCCCCTGTACCTTTCACAACACCCTGCACCTTTTACAACACCCTGTACCTTTCACAACACCCTGTACCTTTCACAACACCCTGTACCTTTCACAACACCCTGTACCTTTCACAACACCCTGTAACTTTCACAACACCCTGTACCTTTCACAACACCCTGTACCTTTCACAACACCCTGTACCTTTCACAACACCCTGTACCTTTCACAACACCGTGTACCTTTCACAACACCCTGTACCTTTCACAACACCCTGTACCTTTCACAACACCCTGTACCTTTCACAACACCCTGTAACTTTCACAACACCCTGTACCTTTCACAACACCCTGTACCTTTCACAACACCCTGTACCTTTCACAACACCGTGTACCTTTCACAACACCGTGTACCTTTCACAACACTCTGTACCTTTCACAACACCCTGTACCTTTCACAACACCCTGTACCTTTCACAACACCATGTACCTTTTACAACACCCTGTACCTTACAACACCGTGCACCTTCACAACACCCTGTATCTTTCACAACACCCTGTACCTTTCACAACACCCTGTACCTTTCACAACACTGTGCACCTTCACAACACCCTGGCAAACCAAAGATTCTCTGTGTTGTATGAAAGTATTACTTAAGAGATTGTGAGGCCAACACCCTGTACCTTTCACAACACCCTGTACCTTTCACAACACCCTGTACCTTTCACAACACCGTGCACCTTTCACAACACCATGTACCTTTCACAACACCCTTACAACACCCTGTCCCTTTCACAACACCCTGTACCTTTCACAACACCGTGCACCTTTCACAACACCATGTACCTTTCACAACACCCTTACAACACTCTGTACCTTTCACAACACCCTGTACCTTTTACAACACCCTGTACCTTTCACAACACCGTGCACCTTCACAACACCCTGTATCTTTCACAACACCCTGTATCTTTCACAACACCCTGTACCTTTCACAATACCCTGTAGCTTTCACAACACTGTGCACCTTTCACAACACCATGTACCTTTTACAACACCCTGTACCTTTCACAACACCCTTTACCTTTCACAACACTGTGCACCTTCACAACACCCTGGCAAACCAAAGATTCTCTGTGTTGTATGAAAGTATTACTTAAGAGATTGTGAGGCCAACACCCTGTACCTTTCACAACACCCTGTACCTTTCACAACACCCTGTACCTTTCACAACACCCTGTACCTTTCACAACACCCTGTAACTTTCACAACACCCTGTACCTTTCACAACACCCTGTACCTTTCACAACACCCTGTACCTTTCACAACACCGTGTACCTTTCACAACACCCTGTACCTTTCACAACACCCTGTACCTTTCACAACACCCTGTACCTTTCACAACACCCTGTACCTTTCACAACACCCTGTAACTTTCACAACACCCTGTACCTTTCACAACACCCTGTACCTTTCACAACACCCTGTACCTTTCACAACACCGTGTACCTTTCACAACACCCTGTACCTTTCACAACACCCTGTACCTTTCACAACACCCTGTACCTTTCACAACACCCTGTACCTTTCACAACACCCTGTACCTTTCACAACACCCTGTACCTTTCACAACACCCTGTCACAACACCCTGGCAAACCAAAGACCTTTCACAACACCCTGTACCTGTACCCTTTCACAACACCCTGTACCTTTCACAACACCCTGTACCTTTCACAACACCCTGTACCTTTCACAACACCCTGTACCTTTCACAACACCCTGTACCTTTCACAACACCCTGTACCTTTCACAACACCCTGTACCTTTCACAACACCCTGTACCTTTCACAACACCGTGTACCTTTCACAACACTCTGTACCTTTCACAACACCCTGTACCTTTCACAACACCCTGTACCTTTCACAACACCATGTACCTTTTACAACACCCTGTACCTTACAACACCGTGCACCTTCACAACACCCTGTATCTTTCACAACACCCTGTACCTTTCACAACACCCTGTACCTTTCACAACACTGTGCACCTTCACAACACCCTGGCAAACCAAAGATTCTCTGTGTTGTATGAAAGTATTACTTAAGAGATTGTGAGGCCAACACCCTGTACCTTTCACAACACCCTGTACCTTTCACAACACCCTGTACCTTTCACAACACCATGTACCTTTCACAACACCCTGCACCTTTCACAACACCATGTACCTTTCACAACACCCTTACAACACCCTGTCCCTTTCACAACACCCTGTACCTTTCACAACACCGTGCACCTTTCACAACACCATGTACCTTTCACAACACCCTTACAACACTCTGTACCTTTCACAACACCCTGTACCTTTTACAACACCCTGTACCTTTCACAACACCGTGCACCTTCACAACACCCTGTATCTTTCACAACACCCTGTATCTTTCACAACACCCTGTACCTTTCACAATACCCTGTAGCTTTCACAACACTGTGCACCTTTCACAACACCATGTACCTTTTACAACACCCTGTACCTTTCACAACACCCTTTACCTTTCACAACACTGTGCACCTTCACAACACCCTGGCAAACCAAAGATTCTCTGTGTTGTATGAAAGTATTACTTAAGAGATTGTGAGGCCAACACCCTGTACCTTTCACAACACCCTGTACCTTTCACAACACCCTGTACCTTTCACAACACCCTGTACCTTTCACAACACCCTGTAACTTTCACAACACCCTGTACCTTTCACAACACCCTGTACCTTTCACAACACCCTGTACCTTTCACAACACCGTGTACCTTTCACAACACCCTGTACCTTTCACAACACCCTGTACCTTTCACAACACCCTGTACCTTTCACAACACCCTGTACCTTTCACAACACCCTGTACCTTTCACAACACCCTGTAACTTTCACAACACCCTGTACCTTTCACAACACCCTGTACCTTTCACAACACCCTGTACCTTTCACAACACCGTGTACCTTTCACAACACCCTGTACCTTTCACAACACCCTGTACCTTTCACAACACCCTGTACCTTTCACAACACCATGTACCTTTTACAACACCCTGTACCTTACAACACCGTGCACCTTCACAACACCCTGTATCTTTCACAACACCCTGTACCTTTCACAGCACCCTGTACCTTTCACAACACTGTGCACCGTCACAACACCCTGGCAAACCAAAGATTCTCTGTGTTGTATGAAAGTATTACTTAAGAGATTGTGAGGCCAACACCCTGTACCTTTCACAACACCCTGTACCTTTCACAACACCCTGTACCTTTCACAACACCGTGCACCTTTCACAACACCATGTACCTTTCACAACACCCTTACAACACCCTGTCCCTTTCACAACACCCTGTACCTTTCACAACACCCTGTACCTTTCACAACACCGTGCACCTTTCACAACACCATGTACCTTTCACAACACCCTTACAACACTCTGTACCTTTCACAACACCCTGTACCTTTTACAACACCCTGTACCTTTCACAACACCGTGCACCTTCACAACACCCTGTATCTTTCACAACACCCTGTATCTTTCACAACACCCTGTACCTTTCACAATACCCTGTAGCTTTCACAACACTGTGCACCTTTCACAACACCATGTACCTTTTACAACACCCTGTACCTTTCACAACACCCTTTACCTTTCAGAACACCCTTACAACACCCTATACCTTTCACAACACCCTGTACCTTTCACAACACACTGTACCTTTCACAACACCCTGTACCTTTCACAACACGCTATACCTTTCACAACACCCTGTACCTTTCACAACACCCTGTACCTTTCACAACACCCTGTACCTTTCACAACACCATGTACCTTTTACAACACCCTGTACCTTACAACACCGTGCACCTTCACAACACCCTGTATCTTTCACAACACCCTTACAACACCCTGTACCTTTCACAACACCCTGTACCTTTCACAAAACTCTTTACCTTTCACAACACCCTGTACCTTTCACAACACCCTGTACCTTTCACAACGCCGTGTACCTTTCACAACACCCTGTACCTTTCACAACACCCTGTACCTTTCACAACACCCTGTACCTTTCACAACGCCGTGTACCTTTCACAACACTGTGCACCTTTCACAACACCATGTACCTTTCACAACACCCTTACAACACCCTGTACATTTCACAGAACTCTGTACCTTTCACAACAACCTGTACCTTTCACAACACCCTGTACCTTTCACAACACCATATACCTTTTACAAAACCCTGCACTTTTCACAACACCGTGCACCTTCACAACACCATGTACCTTTCACAACACCCTGCACCTTCACAACACCATGTACCTTTTACAACACCCTGTACCTTTCACAACACCCTGTACCTTTCACAACACCCTGTACCTTTCACAACACCGTGCACCTTTTACAACACCCTTACAACACCATGTACCTTTCACAACACCGTGTACCTTTCACAACACCCTGTACCTTTCACAACACCCTGTACCTTTCACAACACCCTGTACCTTTCACAACACCGTGTACCTTTCACAACACCCTGTACCTTCACAACACCCTGCACCTTTCACAACACCCTGTACCTTTCACAACACCCTGTACCTTTCACAACACCATGTACCTTTCACAACACCCTTACAACACCCTGTACCTTTCACAACACCCTGTACCTTTCACAAAACTCTGTACCTTTCACAACACCCTGTACCTTTCACAACACCCTGTACCTTTCACAACGCTGTGTACCTTTCACAACACCCTGTACCTTTCACAACACCCTGTACCTTTCACAACACCGTGCACCTTCACAACACAATGCACCTTTCACATAC